>NC_041365.1:9330639-9340639 GCF_900634415.1 Cottoperca gobio | reverse complement strand
CAAAAATACTGAATCAAGCGTACTGAGGTTTTATTTTGAAAGCCTCAGGCGCTGCCAGCAGAATGCCACTTGTCCACTGTGCTGCATGCTAACATGCTACCCTCTATTAACCACAGTACATGATAGGATCTTTTGTCAACTTTTGTCAACAGCTGGACTATTGTTTAGACTATCATCTACTAACTAAGTTGATCATGGGATGCATCAAGATCTGAATGATCATACAGTCAAATATCACTACTTCATGGTGTGTCCAACAGGTTTATCCGAGGAAATTAAATAAAATAACGGTCAAGACACTATTACAGTGAGCTGAGGCTTTCAGCTCCATAACCTGAATGAATATAATGACATTTCCTGTTGGATTGTAGTAATCTCCTTTAGTAAAACAAACTCGAATGGTAAAGAAAAGTGTTCTTTCCGTCACACTGTGCTGCTCTGATAACAAACCAGACTTATGTGGTTAGAAGAGAACAAGCAACTGAGAGACATGTTGGAGATCTGCACTCCAGCAAGGGTCTTAATATGACTTGAATTTTTCTCAAAAGATTTATCCCTGAAAATGAAAGAAATTGTCTGTGCCATGAAATAATTTTAACCTGTTTCCAAAAAAATCAACTTGTTACAAGAATTTGTTAAAATGACAGATCAGAATAACATAACTTGATAAACTAGACTCAAGAAAATTACACTTAACAAAGTTCATTTTGAATTATCACCAAACACTCATTTCTGCTATTGTAAAATTAAATGTACCTGTGTTAATTCATGTTATCGTAAACTTGGTGCCTGCAGATATTTGACTCACAGGGCTTTTGTTTCTCATAACATCCTTAATTTGAGTGAATGTTTTAACCTTGTAATAGATCATTCCTGCTGTTAATATGGAGCTGATGCAACTGAACTTGAATGCATCAGATGAAGATAAAGATATGTTTGTCAGTTTGTTCACAGTTTTTCCTTCTGATTAGTATCATGGTGCTTTCACAGCTTCCTCTGAGTACACTTTGAGCTCCGAAAAGCTTGTGGTTATGTAATACATCATCCTCCTAACCAAAACAAACGACACAACACGCCGTCTGATCTCATCGCCTCATCGTCTGTCTGTCTGTCTGTCTGTCTGTCTGTCTGTCTGTCTGTCTGTCTGTCTGTCTGTCTCACCTCACCTTTAAGCTTTAAGTGAACTAGGCAAGACTAAGTTGGAAAAAGGGATGTGTGAAGTGATTGGTTCATTAAGGCCCTGTCACACATATCCGTATGACAGAAACGTATGTCGGCGCATACGAAATATCTGCAATAGGTTGATATAAATTAAGGGTATGTTGTGATCGTTTGAAGGATGCAGACATTACGCCAAACACGCCAGACATACACAGTTCCGTATGGCAGAAACATGCCGCCGTTTTTTTTTTCCGCATGCACCGGCATACGTTTCTGTCATACGGATATGTGTGACAGGGCCTTTAGCCCTTATGCATGTCCAAGTATTATCTATTTAATTTGTATTTGTATAGGGACAATGTAAACCAATGCCACACGCCACAGCATTTATAGCCTAAGCTTATTTACAATGCCATCCGTTAAAATACAACAAATACACAAGAGACGGTACAAAACACAAACTTAACAACAGGTACGTACATTTAAAACACAAAACTCAACAAGAAAAATACAGACAAAAATAATGAGTGACTGCTGCCAAGAGCTCTGCATGCTCTCCACACAAGACCTTGTAAGGTAGAAGTTTCGTATCCTTTCTCTGGGTTGTGTAAATATGGGCTCCTTGACAAACTATGTCTGTTACACACACACACATACACACCACACACCCACACACACACACACACACATCCACACACACACACACACACACACACACTCTCTCTCTCTCTTTCTCTGACCCTGGCGTTGTGGGGTTACACACACACAATGGTCTTACTCACGGCGAGCCAACCAGCCAGCTATCCAGCTAATTCCAGTAGCTACAGTCAGTCTCCAGCGTGCATGGAGCATTAACCACATGGAGGGGGGTCGATATTTGTTATCCCAAAACTTGGACCTCTGCCCACAGAGTTGGAGAGGCCGTTTGTTTTCATCTCACTTGTTTGTCTGTTAGCACAAAAACTGCCATTGTGGGGGAAATGCATGATATATATATATATATATATATATATATATATATATATATATATATATATATATATATATATATATATATATAAAACCTCTAAATGGACAAAAACAGACTAAATCAAACCTCGTGAGCTGATCATGGATTTATCAAAAATAACTAGAAAGTGGCACAAATTCAATGTGACAATGTTGTGTTTATGAATTATTGCTGTATTTAGGTCTGTTCCCACAACAAATGGGGTGCTGATTGACCTATTTACGCTTACATATCTCCTGTATCTTGTCACGTGTCAGGCACAGTACATGTGTGCATGTCCTAAGCAACAAATTAGTATGGAATTCAAACATGTTGCACTTTGCTTTAATGAGTGCAATCTACTTAATAATTCATTTAGATGCAAGGCAATCCTCTCTACGTATGATCAACATAAAAGGTCAGATTGATCAGCAGTCAATTAGCTTGATGTGACTGGATTAACTCTCCACATCAGTGATGAATCTCAGCGAGACACCAAATCACTGCTTTAGTTTTATTCAGTGGACTAATCTGTGGCAGTTGTACCTCTCTCTGGCTCTAAAATCTACTAAGACTGGCTCAGACACATCATGATCTAAAAAAATAAATAGGTTAGGGCAGCTAAATCAGGGCTAAAATTAGAACAAAAACAAATGCAGCAACTCCACTGGTCTGATACAACAACAGGAGAATAGTCAGATATAAGGTAAGAGTATTTATGATTTAAAACATTTAGAGATTGTTTTTATGAATCCCAGCAGGTTTTTTTTAGGCTTTTTCTGCAGTAATATATAAGAGTTTTTAAACGTAAACATTTTTAACACAAAGATCTCAGTACCGGCGTTTTGAAATTGAAAACTGAAATTGGAAGTGTTTCAAAGTCTTTCTCTCTGTGACGGCTCATCCTGGGTGAGCCAGCCATGAGTCACGGTGTGGCCACAGAGCGTCCTGCCACTCATGTCGCCTTGGTTATGTAAACTAGGAGATCCCACTACGCCACTGAGGGGGAAGGAGAGATTTGGAGAGAAAGGGAAGTAAAGAGAAAGGGGTGGATTGCATGGGAAGTGACTTTGAATTATAAACAAGGTTACGGCTGTTTCAGCCTTTTATCTCTCTCTCTCTCTCTCTCTCTCTCTCTCTCTATTCTCTCTTTCTCTCTCTTTACCTCCCCTTCTCCCTTCTACCCTCCCTCCTCTGCTCCTTTTCACACCCGCTCTGTCTCCCCTGAGGGCTCCAGTGTACTCTAGACGAAAATGGACTTGGCAAGGTGCAAATGACAGTACGCACACTGTGACTGGATGTCTGTGTTTGTGTGTGTGTGTGTGTGTGTGTGTGTGTGTGTGTGTGTGTGTGTGTGTGTGTGTGTGTGTGTGTGTGTGTGTGTGCGTGTGTGTGTGTGAAAGCTAGCTAATCTCCAGGCAGATCCAGTGGAAGTCCATCTGAACAAGGTGAACAGGAGGTGGGATACATCTAGCTGCCAAGGTGTCCTCTTAAATGCCAGGACAACGACGTCAGGACAAGCAACACAACTCGCTGTTCCCGCTCACAAACTAAATTACAGTTTACAGGCACTTTGTATTCTAAAATATTACTTCTTATTCCTATTAACTTAGGGATGCAATGTAAATATCCTAAATAAATATGAATATACTTGTTTTGTCACTATTTTCCGACATTTTATAAGACCAAATGATAAATTGATTAAGTAGAAAATAGTTGGGAAATTAATCAATACTGAAATGAATTGTTGCAGCCTATACTTTTGACACTGCTGGTTTATGTAGAACCAGTGTAACAGATAGCCAATTAGGAGCCTGCGAGGTAGACTTGGATCAAGGTATTAAATAAAGGTATATAAATCTAAAAGGTATGATTTTCAATACTGTAAAAAAACAGGCGCTCCTCTTTCTATTAATTCTGATATTGAAATGCTGTATCAGAGTTTCCCCCAGTGTACTGCAAAAATAGGTCGACTCCCCGCTGTCCTAAGTATCAGGCAATAAAGGTGGAACAGCTATTCTCCTTTTAGTGACAAGGTTTGCACAGCTGCTTTTGTTTTGTTCTGTTTTTTTACACAAATACTGTTACACGCAGTATATCAGGGGGAAATGTCAAGAAGGAATGAAGGTATGATAAATAGATACCGCCCAGGTCTATTGCTAGGCGAGGATGAAATGTTCTGCTTTGTTTTTGTGTGTTGGGGGGGTAAAGGTGGACAGCAGAAAAAAATTGAGAACAGCAGCAGGTGACTAAAGATTTTTTCATGCCATTTACTACTTATGTAATGCTCCTGCGTTTTTGTATAAATACAGAATATACGCTGAGAATCTGTGCGTGTGAACTCTTCACTCACCTATCTGCAGCAGTACAGGTGTCACCAGTGCCGTCTCCATGGCATAGCAGAACTCCCGGCCGAACATCACGGCACCATGCATCACCCATCTCTTCAAAGGTATGCCTTCGACAGATCCCTCGCTCGCTGACTCCTCCCCTCCACGACCGCCTCCTGATCCATCTGTCTCGCCTCCTGCTCCTCCTTTCTCCTTGTCCGAGCCTGATGCCGTTGAGTTTTTGGCGTTAGCACCACCCACCAGAGATCCAACCTGCATAGCGTCAGCCTCTGTGTTCTGGGGAGGCATGATGGAGGGCATCCACGCAACGAGAAAAAAAGGTGCACCCCCTCAAACACGTTGACAAATCTGAGAACAATTACTTGTAGCTACCAAAGAAAAAACAATACTACGTCCCTGCTTCTTCAAACTACTCGTATCAAGTAATTCGAAGTTACTTAAAAACAAGTAGTGACTTAATTACAATCTTTACGAGCTACAAATTGCAGCCTGTGGTAGTAACGTGCTGGTTATATTGTAGTAAAAAAATGAGGAGTGCTATTACCACTGGACTAAAACCAAAAAAACCTGTAACAGATTGTGTCCCAGTATGCAAGGCAATAACTATTTTAATTTTGGGTCCAAAAAGGCTGTGGAAAAAACTGATTTACGATCTATAGATCTGGCATGTTAATGTAAAACTAAAACTAAAAACTAAATCAGCAATCATTTGTCCTCTTAATAAGTTGTCCTCCCAAAACACTGCAGCTTCAAATTCAACACGTGTTAATCCTCCTCTCTGCTTTTTGTTTTGTCCCAGAGTGGAAAAAACAAAACAAAATCAACTTTCCAAAGGCTTGTAGAAAATCCAGAAAAATAAAAGGAAGCAGTTGAATTTTCACAGAAAGAGTGTGAAGTACATTCCAAGAGTGGGTGTTCGCTTTTTGATGTGTGTCAGGTGTGTTTGTGTGTGTATGCGTGAGTGTGTATATGTGTGTGTGTGTGTGTGTGTGTGTGTGTGTGTGTGTGTGTGTGTGTGCGTTTATGGCTTTTTTGTCATTGAGGTTTTCTCCCTTTTTTCCTTATTGTCTATTACTGGCTGTAAAAATCCATATAGAAGACCATTCAGTAAGTTCTAGAGTCATTTTGTGTAATGAGGGCTGGATGGAGGTCTGGATGACGGAGTTGGTGGGGGCAAGGAAGAGGCAGCTGGGGGAGGGGGGAGGAGGGCAGGCAGCGATGGCAGGCGGAGCTTCTCTGAAAATCCCCATCGATTGGCTGATCAATCTGGAGGAAAACACCAAAAGGACAACAATAGTTAGTGACAGAAATGTAACTTTCAAACATGCGTTGACCAGAGCATGGTAGCTTTGCTCTATATCTATCTCAGACGTGTCAACATAAACATATTAGGTGAAGGCAGAGCGTCACATCAGCTGACACAAAAAGAAAGAAGAAGAGGTAAAGGTACAGTAGCCAAGATGTGCCGATCCTGAGGGCTGTTTTTCTATAGTAAAGAATGGCTGTTGGTGTTTTAAAGCTCATCATAGGCCGGCTGTGTTTTTTACCCTTCATTTTTTTATCAACGCTGCCTGAGGAAGATCGCCAAGCTTGAAACATACTATATCAGACTTTTCTGCATTCGACAGCTCCCATACTTTTTTCTTCATAACAAACCGATAGTTACTTTTCACCAGTTTTTTGTGGACCCTTGATGAACCCGTGAACTGACTGAAATGAAGCTACAAAGACTAGGAACCCATGGCCATCCGCATGGACCGCACAGCTGAGTCAGCAGCATTTTTTGGTGTCAACCGTTGTGTTCTTACTCACCTCTTGTGATATCTCTCCATGCAGACAGTTTTTAAATGCTTGCCTCCACTCAAAGATTAGTGGATTATGTTATGCATCATAATAAATTCCAGTCATCTTTATTGTGTTGGCCTGGAGGCAGAAATGTCAGAGGCCAATCATTTAAAACCTGGACAAATTAAACCAAAACTATCTGCATGACCAGACACCATATGGCAGAGGTAGCCAACGCGGTGCCCGCGGGAACTTGGTCGCCCGCAGGGACTACGTGAGTCGCCCGCAGAGCATGTTCTAAAAATAGCACTAGTCACCATGAAGCTCCGTCTAAAATTTGTATTTAATTGTTTTGCTGTTTTAGTTTTTTTTTTTTATCAATGACACTTGAATTATTCTTCATTTTAACATGACAATATTGAATATAGAATAAATAAATAAATGTTTTATGTATATATGAACCTGTCAGAGTTCCACGCGTGAGCTAAATCTCCATTTCCCTTTTCGCTGAGACAAGCTAGCGGGAGCCGCTACGATGGGGCGCTAGGTGCGTTTTTTACGTTAAACATGGCAGAAAAGCGAAAGAAATACAAACTATTTTCACAATGATTGGGAGGAAGAATAATTTTTTACAACAGTGAAAGTAAAGTGTGTGTCTCATTTGCGGGGAGACGGCAAAGCAGCACATTGTGGAGAACTTCGGTACGTGTCACAGAAGCTACCATGCTAACTACCACCTGCAGCACTCACGGCCAGCCGTGAGTTAAAGGCAGCTTTGGGGAAGTAGCAGGAACGGGGAACCGTGCAACTATGTTATTCAGGAAGTTTGTATCAACCAAGTAGCCCTTCGTATTATTCAGTACCCTTGAAGTAGCTCTCAGTATCAAAAAGGTTGGTGACCCCTGCCATAAGGGCAAGAGAGAACATGTGTTATTTGGGCAAAACCAACCCACATGTGTTTGAATCTGTGAGTGAGTTGTTTGAAAGTACCACCATGCTGATGAGTGTAAAGAGACACACACTCTCCTATGAAAAGAGTCCATTTTTAAACAGTGTAATTGGTTTGAGCGCATGATTCATTCTCACAGACACTCGGGCAGTCTTTCACACTGGACGGGGAGGATGAAAGCATGTGTTTTATGTGCTTAAACGTTTTCAAATTGAGCTACTGTTCCAAACAGAGGGCTTGTGTGTGTTTGAGAAGAAATGAGAGATATGAGGACAGGAAAAAAGAGAAAGAGGGGAGAATGAGACGAGAAGGCCTTCTAATAGCACGCCTCAGAGCGAGAGAGAGAGAGAGAGAGAGAGAGAGAGAGAGAGAATGCATGTATGTTCAATACGATTTCCCGATTTCCCACAGAGTTAAGTTCCAAAGGGTGTGTTTTTGTGTCCAGTGGGACTCTGGATTAAACCCGGGTAGACGGAACGTTTCATCACACCCAACACACACTAATACTTGCCACGTGAACGACACACACACACACACACATCATATAACAGTGCTAAGACCCTCATCAAGCCTCTTATAGGGGGAGATTGAGAAAGAAAACAAAATAAGGTGGAGGGAAAGAGACAAGGAAAGGAAGGAAGGTTTGAACAGGTGGGAGGAATAAGAGATGCAGGGAGCAAAGTTAGGCAGAGGAAGAGAAGGAAAGACGAAGAGCGAGAAGAGAAGGAAAGACAGGTGGAAAAGGTAGAAAATATTTGTCTCTGCCCATTTTCTTACTTTCTCTGGTTCATCTTTCCTCTCCGTATTCAGCGCTCTCACATGTCCCTATTAACATTCATGATGCACTCAAGAAGTTCATGAATATTTTATCCACACACACACACACACACACACACACACACACACACACACACACACACACACACACACACACACTCCTCACCTGACCTCACTTAACACACTGCAGCAGATTACATAACAAGCCCCTCTCCTTTACAGTCATACATATACAGTACAGAACAAAAACACACTAATTAAAAATCTAAACTATGTCAAAAAAAGCCACAATCTCCCTCCACTGTTGGGGACACACACACAATGAATACTATCCGATTATAGGTTTGTACACATGTAGCACCAGTCAGTTTTCCTATTGTTTCTGTGTGTTTGTGCATATATATATATATATATATATATATATATATATATATATATATATATATATATATATATATATATATATATATATATATATATGTGTGTGTGTGTGTGTGTGTGTGTGTGTGTGTGTGTGCGCAACATAAGCTCAGCCTCTATAGAATTTCCCCTCAGCTTTTCTAGTAAGCCAAAATAAACAACGTACAGTTTCACGTGATGGCTGAGAGAGAGAGAGGGAAAAGTAAGGTGAGTTGAGATGGAGAGGATGGGGATGAAACAGAGGGAAAAGCTAGGGAAGGAGAAACACACACAAAAAAAGTTGTGTGGGGAGGGGGGGGGGGGAATAGTCAGCTGGAAAACAGTCAAATTAAGTTGAATATTCACCAAAATATTTGCATCTGCAGATGGACAGAAAAAGAGACACATACAGAAGACCAGAGGAAAACGAGCAGGAGGGAGGGAAGGAGATGCCTGTAAAGTCCAAGGTCGGGGACAAATTAAGAGTCTGTCATTTCCTGTGCCAACACGCACACAGAAGCTTTCTGAATCGCACGTAACCCAGGTCTATTTTAGTGAGGGTTTATTCTTGTGCCACAGACCAGATTACCTGTGACACTGGCTTGAAATCAGGGCAGGTGGATTTTCTCACTTATTTACCCTCTACATCTGCTTCTTCTTCTTTAGCCCTGTCTCTCTTACATGTAACAGATAACACAAGGAAACAGGAAACATATCTCCAATAATAGTTAAGTCAATTGTAAATCTATTAATGCATTTTTGTCAGTTTCTTTTCCAAGACCTTATCATCTCATTCGTTTTGGTGTCAGACACCAACAAGGTTCCTGAACACTCAAAGAACATGATGCACAACATAGTACTGACCCATATAAAGCTGGATATACATTACAAGGCTGACATTCTCAGTTTCAAGTGTACATACTGCTGTGGCCTATGGATGTTTTGTGTGCACCTGTGTGTGTGTGAAATATAGGAAAATAAAGAGGGATGGACAGTGAATGAAAATGGTTCAAGCAAAGTTACCCAGTGACCTGATCTGGTGCTTTATTTGGTTCGATATGGGAGTTTTTGTGAGCTTTATTGACTGTGAAACCCAAGAAATCCCTTCAGGTAGATAACATCACATCAGAAGGAGCAGAAGGAGGACCTGGAGCTATTAAATCAGTATCACATTTTGTGCAACCTTCTATTCATTTCGATATCACTCTGCTCCTGGAGTAACAAAGCCCCTTTCACACATGCACTGCAACTCTGAAATGATTTAGTCATTACCCAGAGGAGCCGTTTGTGAGACGCAAATTGCCGAATCGTTCAGACCAGACATCAAACGGACTTAACCCTGCAAGTTCCAAGTACCAAGTCCGTGTAATGTCCATTTGAGCCCACGTGTGAATAGAGCCGCTCATTCACAGCAAGCTAGTGGGCGTGTTGATGACGTTTCTATCGCAGTTGGCATACAATCAGAAGAAAACAAACATTCAAGGGTGAACAAGAAGGGTAATTTACACGAAAACGCCAACAAAAAGGTCTAACGGAAGAGACGATGGGATTCGGGAACTTGTCTCTGTAAGGGCTGACGCCGAAATCCTC